>NW_024542367.1:0-18933 GCF_016758785.1 Suillus bovinus | reverse complement strand
GCCACTCCTTTCGTCCACCAGGGGCGTTAGAATCTTCTTCAGACTGTGGAATCAGGGTTTCGACATAGGTGTGATTGTGTTTGAATATCCCTGGTTTTGCTTGAAATGGTGGAGTGATATAGATACCCACAGACCCCCTGCATCGAAACACCTTTGTCGCCCAAATGATGCTGTCTATGTCGACGGAAATCTCTATTTCATCTTGAGAGAATCTCACTGCATCTCGTTCGAGGTCAAGATACAATGCAGGACCATCACCATATCGATGACTTGTGTGGCCACGCACAAAGGCATTGTGTCCAAACCTGCATTCCTCATGCAGTGGAGGATCATATTGTGCAGAATCGATGAGTTCAGAAGCAGAAAGTATCTCTACATCTGTGATGCGCGTGCATTGCCCCTCCTGAGATGACCCTCGACGTTGCAGGCTGTATGCACCCGTGACTCGATCTGGAACTTGATTTGATGGATCATGACTGTCGGTGGTGCCAATAGACATGACGTGATCCATAGTGGCTATGGGATCGCATTGATAGAATATGTGGAATGAGCTAGGGGTGATGCGATATCCGTGGTCAACCCAATCAACCCAAGCGGTCGAGATCTGTATTTTTCCAGCCTGGAATGTCGTGGTTGGAATTATGTCCCTTAGAGTTGTCAACATCTCGATTGTAGGTCCACCCTCGTAGTCGTCAAATGTCCTATCATCTGGACACCATCTCCTACCTGAATACGCAGCTAGTGGAGGTGGTGCAATCGGACGTGGAAATCGTTTTTGGTACCAAGGTTCCAGTTCTTTACTCGCCTACGAGATGATGAGGCGGCTCCTGAGCGCTGGGAATCGACATTGTTATTGTCACTGACATCAAGAGGAATATCAGGCTCAAGTTGAAGATGTGTGCCAGTTGCGCGAGGGACTATCAAATTTCGATTGCGAGATCCGGTCAGGGTGTTGTTTGCTTTCAACAGCTTGGTGAGGTTCTCCTTGTGATTACAGAAAGTTGCCATTCCAAGAGAATCGTCTTCATGGGTGCTTTCAGCTTCAACACCATCCTCATCCACTGTCAAACCATCTCTGTTCTCGTCTTCATATGCTGATGGTTTTCTCTATCCTTTTGGGGTGTTTGGCGTTGACACATTGAGCAGGTCGCGCTAACGACAGTCAATTTCCGCAGGAGCTTTAAGCATTCTGCCTGGTGCTGTCCATTCCGAATTGAATTCATCACATCCTCGTCTGGTACGTCATCCTCTCTCCAATTCTCCAGTGGACCGTCAAGGAGCATAAGATAGTCGCTACAGCTGAGCTTGAGACGCCCAGCCACAACACGCAACATATGAATGCGCAGTTTGTGGCCACATATGATATCGATTGCTGGCAGGTCTCCACGGTCATCTAATCCCACTCGCAAACATTCCTCGAGCACGGAGCAAGCGATAGGACCGCAGTCTACTCCGTTTTGCAACCAATTAGTGGATCTCACAGAGACATTTGTGACATCCCCTGTGCTCCAGCGATGAAGGGATCCAATTCTTCTCCAGTATTGCGGTCCATCCCAGTCTTCCCAGTCATTTGGATCTACGCCATCCACGTCCATCATTGAGTCGGAGATGTGGCGACCCATTACATGGGCTATATGTCTCTGGTAGTCAAATACGACAGCGAAGAAATGATCGGAGTGATGGACGATGAATCCAACAGGGACTACAGGGCATGTGCCGTCCTGAGATAAGAAGTGGTACTTTCTGAAGAGCTCTAATTCTTCGTCCACCATATCGTTCACCATCGCCGCATACAAGTCCACATATCTCATTTGTGATCGGCCCAGTACCTCATACCAGACATCACAGAGATAATAGTTAGCGACCGTAGCATCAAGCCATTCATTCAACCCAAGGGTTGTCCAGTTGTACCAGGCAGACGTCCAAATGACTGGTCTGGCCATTGCACGAGCTGTTATTGAATCAAATAAGTTTTGCCTTCAAATCTCTTCTATCCTTTCTGAACTTACATGCAACCTCCTGAACCGTTAGTTCCACTGTGATATTATTCTGCGAGACCTCCAGAGATGGTGACCGTAAAATTGCGTGTGGCGGAGGAGAAGGCCTGTATTCATCATCATGTATTTTTGCTATCGATGGTGCTGGACTCCCTGGATTGCATCATTAATACCATTACTTTATCTGCTCATTTGTCAACAGATAATGCTTACATGTCCCTGTTTCATGTGTGTAATCATTGTCGATGATCTTCGACTGAGCAGCACTCGAAGGTGATTTACGCATAACCTGGTGTTTTGATCCTGCAAACATATTCTGTAGGTATCATGAAGTTTAGGGATGAGTCGAATAACCACTTACCTCTACCTCTTGCATGAACGATGCGCTTTTTTGGACGTCCACGACGTCGCTGACTGTTAGATAGGCATGTCCTGGATGGATTACCCTCGATGTATGGACCATCATTATTGCCATTCCCACTACAAAGTGCTTCATCAGGCCAAGCTATGTGGTCAGTCTGCACTATATCTCCTTTTTCCTGTTGTCCCTCCTGCACCGGATTGCTCGTGGCACGAATAACGAATCCGGAGTGATTATTTCTCCTCTCCTTCGGGGATGATAGCCTATCTCTCAAGGCAACGTGATTGTATTTTTTTTCTATTGATAATTTTCATGTGAATTCTGGTAGAGATTTATTACAGGGACGTACGCTGTGCTTTTGCCCTCCTCACAGGTCTTCCACATGGACGCCGTAGCTCGTTTCCTTTTGTGCGATTGTTCTGGTGAGAGATCAAGGTGCTCTCTATATCTTGTGATCTGTCCCTCCTCTCTTCAGCTCTATTGGAGCTAGCATCTGCTGCATGCGTCACAGACAATGACCCCTTAGGGTTCCAATCCAGGATTCCAGACCTCATTATCTGTTGCAAGATGTCTGCTGTGTCAGACAATTCATCCTCAGCCCTCTGCCCCTGTTGATCATCACTGCATATTATGCCATAGTCTATTGTATTATGCTGGTTCGTCAGATTCTCTGGGACTGGACTAATTGTGGCACGGATTAGTCGTTTATCATTAGTGATTTTGAGGATGTTCTGGGTCGGTTCATCACATGGTAATGATGGATGCTGCTTTTTGCCTGCTCAATTTTATGAACTCTGAATGTAAATATGGGGCACAATATATGAACTCACGACTATTCACAACTCGCTTTCGTGGTCTGCCTCTCTTTGGCTTTTTTGTTTCGACCTCGTCATTCCACCCCTCTGCAATATCGCATGCATCAATCGCTGCAGATAGGGCTCCGCAATTATCACTACCATTATTGTTTGATAAATTTCTAGATGGGCTCTCAGCTGTATCTCTACCAGTAGCTGATGTACTTGATCCATGCGGGTCCACATCAAGGATGTTTAATTTAAGTATTTGCTGCAGAAGTTCGAGGGAGTCGTCTTCGTCCATCTGATGCAGTGTGATTTTGGGCGAGTGATCTACCACACCTCGCAAATTTTCTCATTATATTCGGCACAACAGTCCCTAGAACATCCATGTGCTCGCACTGAAGCGAAATACGTCCTTGATACGTCCTTGATTGCACAAGGAGATGATCACTGCTCTACACCATTTCGATCAATTAAGTCAGATGGGCTCACCCTGTCATTACATATCTTCCGATGTGCTCGGACATCTAAGGTTTCGGTTCAATAGAACGGTACTCGGTTATATGTTGTGACATGCAGTCTGATCTGCTCCAGTGCCATGCATCATGTCAACACTTTATTTTATGCCATAAGAACAGCCTGGGCGTCCTTCAGTAACTTTTTATGATCCGGTGATAACATTTGACACATCATTCTTGATCCGTTCATCAGATCGACACTTTACGACATGGAATAACTGGTCCCGCAGTATGGCCCATTTTGATGTCAACACTGAACACTCTTCGTCACTTTTTTCACCATCTCAATGTCCCGCAGACCATCTATCACTAGCTGTGCAATTGAAAGAGATGGAAGGAGACGGTTGACTGCGATGCGTAATAGTCACCCGAAGCTTCGTACATTGAGGCGATGCACTTCGTTGGAATGTAAATTTTAATGCATTTCCATCGTGCAACATTCTGGCTCATACACCTTATAATTAACAGGGATATATGATACATCTACTGATTCAGATGATTCGACTGAGTGTCCCATGGTCATTCGTGTAGGGGAAGAGTACGACAGACTTTATTCGTGTTTTTGCTCAGATTATGCTCATATGCTTCTCACAGTGTCGCAATTTATCCACTAGATGAACGTGCAGTTCAAATGCCAGATGGAAGCCTACAAGTAATGTCGTATTGGTATGGGAAAGTTGCGGAAATATATCTAAAGACTGGTCGACAGTCCCAGGAAAGTATATTTGCCACTACAACGGCTATACCTAACTTAACTCATTAAATAATTACAGGATGTATGGCTCAAAATTCAGTGGTATTATCGGAAGGTAGATTTGGAGGATCAGGGCGTTGAGTACGTCCTTTCAATTTAAAGTGACCGCTATAGGTTTATGAATGCATGAATATTTAGTCTTGCGTTATGCGTCGGTGAGTATGAGGTTGTCCTCAGTAATCATATGTCTGTAGTCGATATGTGCTGTGTGGAGGGTATGTAGCGACATCTGGATCATGCCACCATTATTTTAACATGTTGCATTCCCGATAGATCATGCGAAAATATTGCCATACGATGAAGGAGATCTCGCGCAAAATCAGATACCCACGAAGACTCTGTATAATCGCTGGACTGTGGATATTACATTTTCACGCCGTGGTAATGTTGAGTATATGGATGGCGTGAACGTTTCTGTATGCAAATATTCTTCTATCTCACTGTGCACTCCATCTGACAAGAAATTCAGAACTCTCAGCCAGCCACTCATTGCGCATGCAAGAAATGCGATCCCTCTTTTTCCTCTCCAATGACTCAACAACGATACTGTAGAAAATGTCATCAGTGGTTCAACGAGACATGCATTGCAGCTCTTGGTCGTCAGCTGCGCAGCAACATAAAGGCGACGATGCCTTCCATGTATCGTGACATTGACTTCGACTCGCAGTTTCTGTCACTGTTGACGATGCCTATCAGGCGAGGAGGGTCGTGTGGAATCGTTGGAAATGCATCCATCCTCATGAAGGTAAAGAAACTTATGGAGGAAGCTCGAACCATTCGTCGATTGCCCGATGGGTGGAAGAATAATATGCAGGACATCATGCTTCAAATGGGACATGAGAGTATTCCTAGATACTACTGTCTGACTTGCACGACGGCAGTCATATAGCATTCTCACATTACTTCCATTTATTTGTATCTACCCCCATAGATATGGACAAGCCGCCTCCTTAGTAATTTATGCTTTCTTTCTCTTGTGATCACATGTCTGATCATCTGACTTGAGATTAAGTTTAAAAATGTTATACATCGCCCTGAGATGACACATAGTGTAGTCAATAGCATTATTTGCTAGTGTGACGTCAGGATCATCGGTTCCGAATACAGCAGCATAAATTTCTATATCATGGTAACAGTCCTAATGATGGTCAATGACATAATCCCTCCATGAATCCATCGTGTAACTTTCGTGAATGGAGCGTACACGATGCGCACCACTTGTTGAAAATAAAAGCAACCATACAAGACGTCGACGGAGAATGCTCCCTCAAGGTCACTGGACAGTCACTGAAGACATGCCCAATTGCCACACACTATCGACTACCGTTATATGCGCTCAACAAGAAAATCGGAAGCTACAGAAAAATCGTGCATCACCTGCAGAATTCATCACGCGATGAGGCTATCATGCTACGAAACACCTATTTGTCGGTTATACGATATCTGAATGATGTACGCATTGCATTCCTGGATGATGCTGGTGCATCTTCAGATCCCCTCGATGGAAAATTCAGATCTGCTACATTGGACTATTATCTCTGGTTGGATCATACGGGTAATGGATTTCACGATGGATGTCGTCAGGAATTGGCTACAGCTCATGGTGTTTCCTTTGACGGCCTCAAGAATGGCGATTGTCAAGACATACTCGTATTTTGTGCGTTGCTTGTATGTTATGTATCTAATTAGACCTGATATTTTAACGCAGTGAATTGGATCGCATATCACAGAGAGAATTGCAAGGATTACGATTTCTGTGGCGCATTACAAGGATCTGGCGCAGGGGAAGATATTAATCGTCTTTATGATGCGATAGATGCTTCTCTTGACAAGATCGTTGATGCAAGGAATGCAACAACAGATTCTCATGACTCTCCTCAGGAGTTGGTTGAATCGGGCGAGCTTGACACAGTACGTAAGTTCTATAACGGACGATGCAAATATAACATGTTTCTTCTAGCACGCCAGTCCATTTCCAGCATTTCCACATCCATTCAGCATGCAGTGTCGTGGCCTTGCTCTTACCACCCTAGGTCACGATGCACGTCACATTATTGTTGGGGGCTTTGGACGATGGCTACCAAGTCATATCGTAATGCGGTTTCGAGAAATTCAAGGCCTGAAGTATGATGATCCATTGGACAAGCTAGTGTCGAATGGATTCCTCGTAACAGCACGAGATTCGGAGGAGTACTTTGAGATATTTGGCATGACAGAAATGTTGTTGAAATGCCAGGAGTTATCGGTGGACCGTGGGGCTATGGCGAGATTCTTTATTGCTGCTGGCCGCGAGCTCTACAAATCTCGTGAGGGTAGTGACTGTGTGGTCGAATATGACCATTCCATCGATTTAATCGAACACAGAGCTACCCCATATGTGTCCCGCATTGCTATTCAAGATCCTATGGCTAATGTAGTCGAATATGACCAGGCCATCAATTCTCTCGATTCAACCGAGCACGGAGCTACCCCAGATGCGTCCCGTATCAATGTTCAAGGTCGTATGGCTAATTATGGAGCCACAATGGATATTGGTGTGCAAGTTGATTCACATGCGGACTGCACAATGCAGTTGCCATGCGGCAGGACTATGTCAGACACTGAAGTGCAGACTGACATGCTAGTGCAGGACGACGTAGCTATGGATTATTCCCAACCTCAGCACTCAGAAACCGCTGTTGAGTCCGATAGTACTGATTCCAGATTCCTTCACGAACAGATGAATGAAGACATCAATGTCTGTTTGTTTGTTGTCCTCTTCGCATAATAGACTCATGAGTTCATTTACGCAGGCTTATACGGATATGTATCCACAGTCACCAGGAAATCAAAACTACGATTTCGGTGATGTATCCAGTACATCAATTCTACTTGAAGCCACGATCA
Source organism: Suillus bovinus (assembly GCF_016758785.1). Classification (NCBI taxonomy): domain Eukaryota; kingdom Fungi; phylum Basidiomycota; class Agaricomycetes; order Boletales; family Suillaceae; genus Suillus; species Suillus bovinus. The sequence continues at coordinate 11,620 of NW_024542367.1, read as the reverse complement.
CTGCAAATACAAATGTTCTGGACGAATCAGCCTCCAATGAAAGTACATGTGTCGGTAACACTACGACCCAGGAGACACAATGTATGCCAATTTCACCCAAACTGAAATCGCGATTACGCCAACGTAAAACAACGTGTTTAACGACAGCCCCAGCAGTCTCTAAAAGATCCAAGATTTCAAAACGTGGACGACCTGTGGTATTCGCTACAAAACGGACCGTTCTCGCTCACATATCAAAAGATCCTGTTCCGTCAGTCGAATATCCAACATACACAATGAAAGACCTTCTGCATGAGTCTGAAATGGGTGCAATGCATGTAACGCCAATTGTACGTCAATCGTCCATCTTCTCTTGCTTTAAAATTAAGCTACCTTCCAGTTGGCCTCCTTCCTCATGGATCCCGATGCGATGAATGTTGTTTTATCTACTATCAAATCAGATCACGATTCATGGTTGGCCATAGCTCGACATATAGCTTTATTGATTCGTGGAGAATGCATATCCCATGCTATGAGCAAGATGGCTAGGGTACTTATGTCAATTGATATCTGGATCAAGGATATCGCGATAGAGTGTCAGGACACACTTCGTAATATTACTGGAGATAATGTCCTTCCCCCCTTGGTATGTCTATGCCATCTTTGATGCTGCTCCGAGATATACATGATTAGCAGGCGCATTGTGTTCTGGTTGAACTTTCATCCCGGGCGATATCGGATAAGGAATCCGTACGTTCTACATTACACAAACTCTGGGTGAATAGTTTTTATTTTTCATTTCATGATGAATTACTCAGCTGAGCTAACAACTATGTCGTCCGCCACAGAATTCAGACGATGTGCAATCTATGAAATACGTTCTTCGATATCTTCTGCATGTCTATAAGCCTGACATTCCTGATACGTATACCCCTGGATTGAAAATGCTCGCATCAGTGATGAAGGATCAGATGCAACCTGTGCTAGGTCATGGGCAGGTACATACTTAGTAAATACATATGTCACACTGCAGGCATTCTAACACTGTTTATTTCCTGGAAATTCTTTCGCGTTGATAATGTCATACAAGTCGTATCTCACCCACTCGCTCAATAGCAGTTAGCCCTAACTAAACTAACCACTAACTAAAAAGCCAGCACTGTCATTTGAGCCAAACAGCTACCACACACTCAGTGTTCGTTTAACAACCTATTGAATAGTGCAGATGTATTGGTAATACATGGATCTTGTATACTGTCGAGTAGAAATAAAAAATAATAATGCATGCATGCTACAGGTCAGAAACATGCCCTCTCTCAGCACAAATCAATGCGGCGAGGAGGAATAATTTGATTATCGATGTCAGAAATGCTACAAAATGAAATATTTATATCCATAGTACAGTTTCAGTACAATATAATATGTCCAACACACAACAATATTCACTGCGGAAACGAGAAAAGAGCCAGATCAGATTAGTGTAGAGATACACCATATACGCGGAATATAAACAGACGTCGCATACGATGCAAATCCCGAAGCGCTAGACTAGCGAGAGGTACACAGTGCTGACTCTAATACGACCCTGGATACATGAATTGTTCAGAGGTAGATTTGTTATCCGTGTATCTAATCCGACAGCAGGATTGTATCTGAAAACATGCTTTGCACATCTGAATTATGTCTGCATAGATTATAAAAACAGATCCAATTAGACTCCACATAGGATATACACAGGGTTGGTATGCTTTCTAGGATTCCCCATGCGCTTGCCCATAGCTTCTCGCTCGCTCGCTCTTCCCTTTGTTCTCTACACCCCACATCCGCAATGTATGGGTCCAAAGACCCACAGCAACGCCCTAGTGGTGTCCTCGCGTATCCTACTTAACATGATGTCAGTCTCAGGTGATGCGTCATGATCCATACTGATTCCACAACCAGCCTCATCCGTCCCCACTGACTGTGCCCGACAACGGCTTGCCACAGCCTGATGTCTTCTTCAGTGGAGAGGTGCCTAAGTATGCGATGGTAAAGTCAAAAGTGATTCAATGCAACAAGAAAACTCGCGTATTATCAATCGGGTAGAGATGCTCTAAATCACTCACACTGAAATGAGCAAATGGGGATGTTGTTGGGCAAACAGTTCAAACGCACAAAGACACACCATTTGTCCCCACTAGTGACAGGCAGAACGGAACAGGATAGCAGTATATCATCTGCCGTGCTAGCCAAAACCTAATGGGTCAAGAGCAGTAACATGTACTGATTGCGACAATCAACATACCTTCGAAGATCTCATTCTCCTCTGCCCCATACATGCACTCTGGCCCTGGAGTCCATACAAGATGAGTAACAGAGTAGATGTGTGAGCATGCCACGACAAACATGGTACAGACGACATCCTTCATATCAGCTAAGTGTGATCAGTGTGCCATGGAAGTGGTGAAAAAACTAGATATCAAGACATTCTACTGATTCACGCACCACTCATTCAATTACTCTGTAGCGTTGCATTAGCATGGTCATCATGTATATAAAAATGACTGCCAAATCAAAATTTTAATTTATGTACGAGTGTTCACTTGAGACGGTCAACAAAATTCACTGGCTCAGATGCCGGTCCAAACTCGAGATGCGGAAGCAGATGCAGCCACTGTCATCGACAGTATGCACCTAAGAGGCGCGAGGACCACTAGCAAGATGCACATAGCGAGGGAGAAGAACAACACTCGAGATGACGAAGCAGATGCAGCCACTGTCATCGACAGTATGCGCCTAAGAGGCGCGAGGACCACTAGCAAGATGCATAGAGCGAGGGAGAGCAACAACACTCGAGATGACGAAGCAGGTGCAGCCACTGTCATCGACAGTATGCGCCTCAGAGGCACGAGGACCACTAGCAAGATGCACAGGGCGAGGAGAAATAGTAAACTCAACATTGCAACAGCAGATGCAGCCACTGTCATCGACAGTATGCGCCTAAGAGGCGCGAGGACCACCAGCAAGATGCACAGAGCGAGGAGAAATCGTAAACTCAACCTTGCAAGAGCGGATGCAGCCACTGTCATCGACAGTATGCAGCCTAAGAGGCGCGAGGACCACTAGCACGATGCACACAGCGAGGAAAAAAGGTAAAGGATGTTGTGGTCGAGAAGAAAGAGTGATTTCGCGGATTGAAAATATTTTAACTCCGCCTCACATGACATTTCCACGCCACCAAGACGCGCTTAGCGGAGTTCAATTTCTACAGATCTGGCTGTGTTGGCACTGACGTAGTAAGTATGTGGTATATGTACAAGTAAGATACAATTATGATTTGAATCGTTATGTAGTCTGACGGTAATTAACAAATTTCAGTCGATTCGTAAGAGGCAGTCAAAAGCTCAGTCGAAATTTGTGTGTAGTCAACATTGTATATGTGCGAGTAGGATGTCTGTGCACAATTGGGGTAATAAGTAGGACAGTAGACATAATGAGTTACATTATGGAGACGGTCAGTCCTGACAGACGACACAATAATGAATCTTATTGTTGTATGTAGTCAAAATGGTATATGAGCGAGTAGGATTTCTGTAAACAATTGGGGTAATAAGTAGGACAGTGGACATCATAAGTTACTTCATGGAGAAGCTTAATCCTGACATGTCGTCTGTCAGGATTAAGCTTCTCCATGAAGTAACTTATGATGTCCACTGTCCTACTTATTACCCCAATTGTTTACAGAAATCCTACTCGCTCATATACCATTTTGACTACATACAACAATAAGATTCATTATTGTGTCGTCTGTCAGGACTGACCGTCTCCATAATGTAACTCATTATGTCTACTGTCCTACTTATTACCCCAATTGTGCACAGACATCCTACTCGCACATATACAATGTTGACTACACACAAATTTCGACTGAGCTTTTGACTGCCTCTTACGAATCGACTGAAATTTGTTAATTACCGTCAGACTACATCTGTGCCAACAATGGCAAAAATTATTCCTAAATTATCTTTTATTACTAGTGTGTCGGACCATATAGCGAGCTGTCGCAAACACTAGCACAACCAAGCGCCGGGACATATAGAGCATTGGATGTTCCGTTGTTTCAACTCACATATGCATATATTTCTTGCGTATATGTTAAAACTATGATATATAGTAACTCCACGAACGTATCAAGTACTGTTTCCATGAGTAGTTGAGTGGAGAAGGTCGAACACATCTATTCTACTACGAATGTTCTTCACATCTCTCCTACACCCGCAAGGTGCCGATGATCATTGGCCACATTGATAGACAAAATCACTAGAAATACGACCACAGGCCATTTGTCATGTTAGTAATGATAGAACTATGTTTACATTAATATGATCCAGTCCTCATCGGCAGGTCAATGATGCGCTTCCACATTCAATAATGTTGAAATTTGACCCTCAAGGTCGGCACAACGAACGATTTATGACACAGTGCTACCTTTACAAATATGTAGACAACCAATCTATGTAATATCCTGCACCTCCCACATCACTAACGCTGCATTGTTGGATGGTAGACTTTAAATATTCAACACCTCTTTCAATGCCTCCAACATCGAAATCCGATCTATCTTCTTGCCCGGTTTGAACTGATCACCAACGTATAATACATCCCCTGAACGCTTTCGCTTCGTTATCCCAAAGTACTGCATAAGGATGAGAGAGATATCTTCGCATGGCTCTGCGGTCTCAGTATCCTCAACAGACATTGAACTACTTCCCATTGCACGATACTGTTGAGGCTTGGTTGCCATAACACAAAGACTGAGTATTGCTCTTTCATACAGTTCTTTTGAGACAGTTAGTGAGACGGTTAGGTGTAGGAGAATCTTGTAACGCACGTATCCTAGATGACAGAAATGGAATGGCGATGACCATACGGCGCAATGTCTCCAATGCATGATCCATTCCCTGATTAGTTGCGGTATATCCAACTTCTGAGTCAATATATCTCGAAAGCTCCGTGAGGTGCATGCAGGAGTAATTGTAAAAATGTCCTCCTGTGGAAAAGGAGGCGATTGGCGTATATACCGCATGTATTGTACCAGGTGGAAGGATCCTGATAATACATCACTTTCGGCGAGCATCAACAAATAGTATTTGAAACGTACAGCATGTCCCCTGGTCTCAAGGTGACAACACATCCATCGCAGTTGCTTTCGATCCATTTACGATGGGTCGTATAATCAGCGAGCTTGACAGAAAGGTCTTGAAGGTTTATGCGGTTGCTTGTGCCACTCTTCAACCAGAAAACGGCCCAAAACTTTATCCCAGCCTCCATCCTCACCCAGGTCAAGGTTCCTTCGGCATCGTGATGAGGATACGACACAAAGCCCGCATGATGCAGTAGTCCCCATCCCTTCGTAGTAAAGTTTTCTGGGTGAACCTTGCTGTGTATGGGCAAGGTGCCTAACGTTGAATTCCAACCGTAGACGAGGCCATGATCAAGAAGCCTTATGATATAAATCAATCGATTATCTTATGTAGGATATCACACTAAACTTACCTGAATTCATCCGGCATGCTGATGTGCGACAGCGGTATGTCCAGAATGCATTGTATATGAGCAGGATCGTTTATCGATTGCAGAACTCCGCCGATTGTTGAACTAATATGTGGGTGGAGGTGGTCGTTGTATCGACTCCTAACGTCTGTGAAACACATGAATAATTAACAAGCCAATCCTCTGCCTCAACGCGTACCATGTGCATAGACTGGACGAAACGGAGAGATCCCAAATGTTACATCCAGGTATGTACTGCTCAATTCTTTTTTAGGTGCGTTGTGGGGTACTCCACTGATCTTAACGGATTTGTTGAGAGATAGAGCTTCTTCGACGATTTCTGAGATATCCCTGATGGTCTGCGCACCATATTCAAGGTGGATCACGTGTGTAGAACTACGTTGCGAGGTTGGTAATCGCGCCATGTATTGAATGAAGGGTATGTCGACTTTGTCGCAGATATTTTGCTTCTTTTCATCGTAGATGGCCGGTAGTATGGTCTTATGGCCATCCTTCCATTTAATAGAAGGACTTTCTTGCGGCACCTGCGTTCCAAGGACACCAGCAGTAAGATCTAGAGACTGAGTAGACGACATTCTGGTGATTTGAGATTAAGGAAACGTTTGAAAATTGCAGGTCTGACTGAACGTAAGAGTTCCACTTATGATTCAGGGCAGGAATTACTGTATATAATATTTTTGTCAGACCATGGATTGCACATTCTAAGATTGGAAGGTGCGATTAAATTTACTGAATTCAACCTTCATGGAGATATTCGGTAGACTATTTTGTCGACCTCAAGGTGCATACTAGAGAATGGTGCTCATTATTACACTACTGAATGCAGAAATTACATGTTGAACGCGCCTGTAGGTATATGATTTGTTTGTGTTAACGTCGTGTTTGTAAATTCCATCATATCTGCATTTCCATCAAATACTACTTTTGCAAACGTTGGACGATCATCAGAACTTATTTACAGAAGCTTGTCTCAAGATCATTATTCTACACAGAACACTTGAATTTGTTTCCGAGTCAACATCGAGTTCTATACACAATGTCTGCGGCGAGTCTACAACGGTAAAAGTACATGGAGGGTCAGAGAAGTAATTCACTATCATACGGACATACATCTGAATAGCGAATGGACTGTATCAGATATAGATGTTGCTACAATGAGAATGTATCACGTCAATTCAGTGGCGGAGTCATCATGTCGATCCATCTCTGTCTACATCATGAATAACAACGTATCGCTGATTAAATTCAGTCACGCACTTCAGTTGCAGAATCCCCTACATGAGCCACATTCTCTGAAGTAGTATTAGCCACATTCTCCGAAGTAGTATTGGACTCTATTGGCGGCGGATGCATAGACATATCTGTTCCGGACTCCTCCACTTCGGGTTCCTGAGTGCTGGGAACGAGGATTACTGGCGTTTGAGAACATAACTCTTCAGAAATCGGCTCTGAAGCAGAATCTGTCATGTGGCTATCATCGACAGCATGTGAAACGGGCGCAATTGTGGGCGGCTCAGTGACGATTTCATCCGGCGCAGCAATCATTGGTTGGTCGTCCGATGCTTCAAGGAGAACAGATTCGTTATCCACGGAATTGTCGTGCCTGGAGATAGGAGAGGTGGGATGTTCTATTGGCGATGAGAGCAATCCAAAGCCATCACTGGGTGTGGCCGATTGTATGGGAGATGTTAAGGGCACACTAGCGACGGAGTCATTTCTAGGACGTTTCGGATGGCCACGACCACCATCCTTCTAATATCTCTAATTAAAAGAATGCATACGTATAAGAGCACTTTCTCACCTTCGGAGGAGACGCTTGCGATAGCGTTCGCTTACGCTTTGGAGCTTTTGACATCCAAACATGATGTTTTCGTAGGTTGGGCTGTATAGCGTCGTCAATCCTGATGGTATCCAACGCCTCTGCGACCTCTACGTGATCTTCGTCAGGTGATCCAATAGCATCATCGTCGGTGACGTCTGTAAATCCTTCTAAAGGTAGGTCCATTTCGTCTTCGTTCAGCTGCAACCACGGGATGCTCATATCTGTCATCATCCTAATGAATAGCTCAGTATAGACGACCATATATCGAACATTCGATCGCTTACTGTGCATTTATGGAAGGGGGAGAGCTACTGGCCCACAATCGAGGATTGCTCGAGCCAACGTCTGACTCTGCGATGACTTTTCCGAGTGCGTGGAATAGGTGACACATGTAACGAGGCCTCGTCTCTATATGAGCGATTGCGGAATACAAACGTTCCATCCCTAATGCCTCAAAAAAGTGATCGTCATTCAAACAGTCTATCATGCGTGGATTTTCGCCTATGACGACACCAGGAATGTCTCCATTAAGGTCGCCCTGTGTTAGTTGTCGGTAACGAACAAGCATCCAGCTAGCCAGCTTCAAGAATACTTGAGAATTTGCGTGCTTAAATGCAATCTTCGTCCAAGTATCCCAGTCGTCTGTATTAGATGGTAGAAGGATTTCATCAAATCCTTCATCGTCCACACCAATCGCATTCTCATCGCGAACGTACTGTATGTAGTTATGTATCAGTAAGTTGCCATTAATATCAAAGAAGGACTCACCTGAATCGGTGAAGGAATGGAAGTTGACACCGTAGGCGGGTCATCTGTAAGCTCGTTATCTGTCACTGACTGTGGAGCAGGAGCCTTCTTCTTTCCGCCTTCTTTTGTAGCCTTACCCTTTCCACCGTTCCTTCGATCTTTCGAACGCTTCTTCGCATCTTGACTTGCTTCAAATCGCATTGCTCTTTCATTTGTTGCGCTCTGAAAAGTGTATTAGCAACACAAATTCTCTACATCGTCATCTTCAAACCTCATCATCGGCATCGTCTAGCTCCTGTCTCATCTGAGTTCTCCCATGATGAGTTGCAGGTGTGCCCTGACGTCCATGGTTGTTCTGGCTCTTTTGCTTAGCTTTAGAGCGTGTGTTGCGAGATTTGGAATCGCCTCGTTCTGCAGGATCTATATTCATTTTATCTGAAGATTCCTGTGACATCAAGGAAACGTCCGTGATCCCTGTAGTTGTTCCAGTCGTCTCTTTCGAACCTCCTACAGCTTCAACACCGTCATTGATGGAATTGCCACTTGCGGCAGGAAATAAACGTTGAATTACTTCTTGAATCATGTCCTCTTCGGATCTTCCGTGTTCGAACGGCCCTCCACACATATTTTCACCGTTGGCACAGAATGCGTCATGCAGCGCCTTAGCATTTACTATGATTTAGATTTTGTCAGTCGCAGTAAGAATGTGAATAAAGGAATATAGTGATTCCTTACGTCCCTGGACCTTTTTGAAGGCCCTCTTCTCCTTGAAATGCGCCCAAGTGCGTTTCATCTCCTTCAGCGCTGCATCCTGCATCTCCTTTGTGAATGCACTGTCCTTTAATGCCATTGCGAAGTGAAATTCAAGGTAGGCAGAACGCCACTTCGAGTTCGAACTTGATTTGTCTTCCATCGCCTCGCGAGAGAATGCAGTTATAATGCGTGCAAGATATTCTATCAATGACATGTAGAAGTCGATTGTTTCGTTACGAGCATCAGACGTTGGAAGCTTCTGGAGCTCTGCGGCGGTCTGTTGATACAGACGAAGTTGATGAACGACAACCCGAAGTAGATCAAGACATTTCGGGGAAACTTTGACCTACGTTCCCAGACATTGCATACGCTATCAGACACTGTAAAATTGTTGGAAACTCACCTTATCTTTTGAATTGCCGATTCTTAAAATGTGGATATTGTCCTCCAGATCAAGAGATACGTGATACGTATGCAGGACGCTTAACATAGTCTCTGTGCAATGTTGGAATTCCAGCACAATCGTTTGGGATGTTGGCAACGACATCTTGGAATGATTATTCACTGTTTGAATGTTAAGATCGTTGTTTGAGGTATGGGTTGAGTGGCTCAATGAGTCAGTGGTTGATGTATCCAAAGAAGGTATTACTTTCCGACGTCTAAAAAGGAAGGAAGCGAATTTGAAGCGTGTGAAAATCAAACGTTACATTTCACCTCAACCCAATATCTTCTTTGCACAAATGCTAGACCCGTTAACCTTTGGACTAGGGAAAAAGGTTGCTCCTACATCTATAGCGTCTCCTGCTGCTACATCTATAGCTCCTGCTGCAGCTCCATCCATATCTCCTCCTGCGGCTACAAGTACAAATCATTCAAGACGTGCATCTTCATCTCCCTCTCGAAATTCTTCTCGAGCAAGAACACAGGAAACAGATACCGAAGGTGGTGGCCGGACACAGGTGCCACCCACAGGTGCCACTCGCATACAACCTACGAGAAAAGTCAAACACAAATCTCAAACACTAAATGCACCGTATGTGAAACTCACGCCAATTTCGGATGATCAGTCAGATCTTATGGACGTCGACTCAATGGAAGATGAGAAGACTGTCCGGTCAAATACATCTTCCATAATGAAACCTCCAATCATCGTATGTTCTGTAAATATCATTAGGCGTTAATATCATTGACATGCCTTGAGTGTTGTATCTACTGTCACGATGTTGGGTCCTATATCTGGAATTGTCAGGGTCAAGGGTGTGGAAATCCTGTTTGCGTTAGTTTGAGTGAAAACGATCACGGATGCGTGGATGCATCTCCGGATCCAGAAACAGGTCACATCAGCGTGACGGAAGCTACGTTTTTATGCCCCAGATGCCATCGCGTCAGACGTCTCGCAATGAATGTACGTCAACAGATTATCGGATTACATACTGACATAGAGGCATGATCGAAACAGTACAAGATTCTGGGCTATTCCGTTCGACAGGATTTCTTGCATCGCAACTATTTCCCATTGCTTGCGATCTTCTTATCATGGAGTGGCTTCCGAACTCCATTCCCTACACACATCATTAAGTCAACGCTGGAGGAACATTTTCGTCGAGACACAACCAGGGTACGTGTGTTCCATATCGTCATTGATATTGCACAGACTCACTCATCGATATCGAACAGGTGCGGATTGTCACACGTGCACTGAAAGCGGGCAACAATCGTCCATCGGCCATGAAGCCTCATTTCGATTGGTTGCGACAAATTTCCTATTTGGCAAATATGTTGATATTTGTGAATACACACTCGGATGCAAACACGGGACATCTTGTGGTGGCAGGAAATGAGCACAATCCTCTGTCAGTCCCAATCAATGAGGTATGTGTAGCAGCATTCTTGAAAATTTCCACATAATCCTCATCATCTCTCTAATAAATGATATAGCTTCTATCGAATTACATCGGCGACGACAATTTAAGGGATGCAGCACATGCTATCTCTGCCATTAACAAGAGGCCAAGTGTTGGGCCCTGCATGCGTGGCATGATTATCTGCGCATGTGGATCCACAGGACGAGTGACTGACAGTGCCTATCTACTGAAACGGATTGTTGAAAAGTAAGAAGTTCTCTATACACCCTATGGCTATATATTATATATAACACATCATATTTTCTGTTCTTGTGGGTGTTCCATTGGATGCAATACATCACTGGGATTCCATTGCACTCATTTTTAAGGAATTTGGTGGTCGGAAACATGAGTTATGGTCATTTTACTGTTTGCAAGCTGATGCTGCTGAACCGCCACATTAGAACAGCACAACCCTGCTAAATGGACATAGTATCTTATAGCTATGGCTCTATATGTATCACAGTCATGTAAATACATGTTTTCACACTAATTTTACAATATTTCCATAAATTATCTATTGATATAGGAGGAGGAGGAGGTGTACAACACCACAAAAAATTATTGATGGTTTAAAACATGGTCCATCATCTTCTGTGACCTTCAAAACGGTAGGGAGAACCTTGATTGGGTGTTTACTGATGTCTAAGATCTCTGGCATCAGACCACCCCCTAATCACTGGATGTATCTGACTCACCACACCACAAAAAATTCCTAGTGTTTCAAAGCTTGGTCTATCATCTTCTGTGACCTTTAAAATGGTGGAGAGAACCTTGGTTGAATGTTTGCTGATGTCTAAGATCTTTGGCATCAGACCATCCCCAACCATTGGGTGTATCTGACCCACCACACCACAAAAAA
>NW_024542366.1:0-18943 GCF_016758785.1 Suillus bovinus | reverse complement strand
ACGTACAACCCTCGAGCGACCTAGGTCCTAATCGAGACTTTGTGATAAATTAGGATGAGTAATACGAGTACATCAAGTATTCAAGACAATTAGAGATCCAACCAGCACCCGTGCAAGCGCATAATTAAACAAAGGACCTTCATATAAAGTTCATGGATATAGAAAGGATCGGGGAGTAAGAGAAAAGATGTAACACCATACTGATCTTCATACACCGTCAACTATCATTCCCTCTCTGCTTGGTATAGCATTTTCGGGGCTCTGCCTCTCCCAAATGCGATCAGGCTTCCGTCGCTGCGGCACTCCTTCGCATAAGTCTTTCGGCACACTTCGCGCCGTTTCGTATGTTTCTCCATCGAGTTGGAGCTCGCTCAATGACGTTCGAGCGCTCGCCTCGCCTAACCGGAGACCCATTCCAAGGGTATCAGAGGAGGAATGAGCAGCGGGCGTTGCTGGTGTAGAATAATTAGCTGCGGGTGTGGAGGGTATAGAAGAGAATGGTGTCGAGGAAGTAGATGAAAGGCCTGGAATAGAATTCTGCCTTTGGTGTTGTCCGAATGATGATGAGGCATGATCAAAGGGCTCTGAATCATCATGAGATTGCTGGCGCTGTAAACCAACGATGCGCAGACGTTCAACCCAACTGAAAATCCATTAGTTAACAAGGTTATTGTGCCAAAGAACTTGACATACGCATCAGCACGGTCTAGGCTATCCTTAACGACACCAGTAACCCCACGCATCATATCTAGACTTTCTGTGGCGAGTGCCAAAACACGTTGCGCAGCCTGAGTGGCAGCACTGGTAGTTGGTCGTAGGCCTACACGTACGGAGGCCAAAGGGGATGATGCACGAGAGGATGCAGGTGTACATGCTTGGGAGCGATCAGGGCCACCAGCGTTGCGTTCCTTATGGTGTCTGGTGGTCCGTGTACGTCTCATAGCTCCAGCACCGCCAGCAACAGCGCCAACTGCTGAACTAGCGCCTGGGGCGCCATCTGCTATAGCAGGAGCTGAATTAACACTTGCAGTTGCCCAGCGCTGAGGTAGATGCAATATAAAGCCCCTGACACGTGACCGAGCGGGCTCCGGTAGTGCACTGCCGGCATATTTGCTTACGATATCAACCACTTGACGAATAGTTTGCACAATGTCACGACGAACGTCGGTTAACGTCCGCATATGCATAGGCGAGATAAGGGTATCGGTGCCAGATGAAGAGTCTGATGGATGCAAGGATTCGATGAAATCTCTGAGAATAAGGATCTGTGCGTCGATGTGTTGTGTGGCGTACTGGTGGGAAATCACATGCGATTGAGATCTGAAGGAAAACCGAATGACAAACCTGGAGCCATTGAAGACAATATTTGAGACGCCGCATACTTTCTTCGCTTACGGCGGCACTGATGCCTCCTGCTTCTAGGAGAACAGCTTGCCAGCGGCTCCTCTGCACCACTGCTTGCTGACCTTGAGGGTCAGGAGGTGCGGCAATTTGATTTTTTGGGGGCGGTGTTTTGTTATCGTTCTGAGGAATAGGTGATGGACTACGGGCTATAATTACAGATGAGATAATACGATAAAGAAATGCAATGATGACAATTACATGGTCGTGGGTCCGTGGCTTCTTGTGCTTGTCGCGAACTGAGATAATCCCGACTGGTCTGCCCTTCCTCTAATATTCGCTCTCTCGATGCCTCGTCAACTTGCATCCGTTCGAGGTCAGTATTTGATGGGGGACGATATCTACCGAGCTGCAAAAATTAAGGAAGATAAGCTGGTATTAAGCACAAAAAAGTCTGTACTGACCTTGTCGAGTTGCCTACAGGCAAACTCGTCTAGTTGATTGACATTAACTGGTAGTCTATCGATTACAGGACGGGATATGGTCTTCACGGATGACTCCATCATCTCAGCACCATACTAAACAATTTATTGGGGTCAATAAAACGCGCATAAGTTTCAAGAAGCTCACCTTGACGACACGCGAACTGGCTTTACCATGTTCATATGCTCGCAAAGCTGTGTTGAATAAAGGAAAATTGGACACTCTGGCCACAAAATCTGGAGAGGTCGTATCTGGCGACAGAGAAGGGGATGGGGTTGATAGCGCGCTTGAAGCTGATGTAGGAATTTGGGTTCATATGTGCCATATAGATCACCGTTGTTGAAGGCGTGAAGTCTACTCACCATTGGTTGCAGAAGCTCTGGCCCCATTCCTCATGTCGCCCAGTGCGCTCACTGCTATGCGTACACTCTCGTCCTCATCTTCAAATATCGTATGTTTGCTCGCAGTTGAAGACGATGGTGAAGACTTTTCGGACATCATCTACAATTTTGATAATGGGATATGGACAGGGCAAGCGAGATATACTAGAGAGAAGAGAAACTTGCAATTACACGTGCAGTCCAAGATTATCACAATAATTGGGGTACATATTTTCACGTGTTAATCATCTGACCAAATACTACCGCGGCTTGTCAATGTCAGACTTCAGTGGCTGCCGCCACTCTTCATGCACATGCGCCAAGTCATCTCCTGAAAATACATAGACTCATCATGATCAGCTACTGGAAGGTCGCTGTACTAGGACTTTCTGATCTACTGATAGTGAGTGCTGGATTAAACACGTGCAGCTTTTTCACGTGTTACAACCCATAAAATTTTCAGAACTGCTGGCTAGGACGTCCTCTGGTGAGCTTCAGTCGTTTCCCATTTGTTTCCGTGAACAGTAGGATGACTCTGGTATTTAAGTTCCGAGAGTGAACAAGAGTTTGACAAATCCTACCCCAATTGCAAAGTCCTCCGAATGTCTCACCTCAGATCACTCTATTGATTTTAGATCTCAGCGGCTTTGTCAATGACAGAATGACTCCAGTCTATGTCAGCCACTGCCATTCAATTGTACCAAACTGGTAGGCTCGGCGAACATGAACTCCCATTCAATTGATTTCCAGACCGAATACTTATATTCGTTTCCAGTTATTTGGCCACTACTCAATACCCTTGTCTGCACCCATTATCTTGTGCAGCACAACATCCGTCATGACTGAATATGCTGGGATGTTCTATGAAAATCTCTCAGGTCCTGACGGCAGCCCCGACCTATGGATGGCTGACACTTCATTTGCGTCTTATGCCCCTGACAATTATTCCACCATGTATGACACCGATGGACTCAGATACCACTCGGATTTCAATAATATGTCCCCAAGCATCGGCAGCAGTTCCACAAGCTCCCCTGCATCTGATTGCTTCGAACTCCAACCCTCGCCCGACCCCATGTACGGGCTTAGCTCCTCTCAGTGGTTCAGCAGTGACGAAGAGGGACAGTTTGATGCCATGGGCTTCGTGCGTGCTGAACGCCCTTCATCGCAGATCCTCACGGATCAAACACCTCTTCGTACCGTGTGTATGTCGGATGTTATCATTCCCAATGGATCATCTCCGTCATCCCTGCCGCCCCAGCCCGGCTCGGATCATCTGCCTACCATACCTTCTCCAATTCATGCCTCTCATGGGAACCAGTCATTCGAAGAAGAATCTGACGCCGAAAGCGATGGAGACTTGTATTGCCCTTCTGACGCATCTGAATCTCCTGCTTGCCGCTCAGCTGGTCCAGCTTCACCCCTATTCCAGTCTTTGTCTTTGCCACCGCCGCCTCGTCGCGGACGTCAAGATGTCAGTCTTCCTACCCCTGTTCCCAATCTGACAAAGAAGTCCCGCGGACGCAAGGTTCCAGTCTCTTCAGGGGGACCCGTATATGCGCGCAGCAAAGACAGGTCGAAGAAAGGCACCAGGACATATACCTGTCACGTCGATGGCTGCAGCAAGTGTTTCGTGAGAAGCGAGCACCTCAAAAGGCACATTCGGTCTATCCACACTAACGATAAACGTGAGCGAGACTTTTCTGTATCTCCTGCATGCTAGAGTGACTGATTTTTTCTCGACTGATACAGCATGGGTGTGTCCCGTCGGGGGATGCGAAAGGGAGTTCAGCCGCCGTGACAACCTGAACCAGCATATGCGCATTCACAAGAGTCCGTAAGATGATCACTTTCTCTCATTACGCTCGTATGCATGACAGTGCAAAGTGTGGAGGGGCCTTTTTTTTATCGATGTTGATTTCATCCCGTTCTTTGTATACGTATCTACGACTCGATCTCCACGATTCACGATAGTCACGAATCACGATTTACGCTGTAACTCGCATTTTTATTATTATCTATATCACTTCGTAGAAGTATGTCCAATCACTAACAGTCAAAGCACACATGAACTGAAACCGCACGGGCCAGGTATGGAGAACGTGCCATAAGGCCTAGGCCCTGAGGCTGTGTCGACCACGTTATTTGTCACAGTCTGGAACTGTCTGGTGCACTGGTCATGATCAGCACCATGGCATGGTACACGGGTCAATGTAGATGTCGATAGCTTTGGCGACACACTCCCTACTATCTTTCTCCCAGTTTCTGAATCATAT
Organism: Suillus bovinus; assembly: GCF_016758785.1. Lineage (NCBI taxonomy): Eukaryota > Fungi > Basidiomycota > Agaricomycetes > Boletales > Suillaceae > Suillus > Suillus bovinus. The sequence continues at coordinate 14,463 of NW_024542366.1, read as the reverse complement.
GATGGATGCGATTGTCTACCCCTTCCTAAATCAAATCTACAATAATCCGATATCATGTCGCGGTCTACTCACAACTTGTTCGATATTCTAGATTCTAGAGGACCTTTCCACATCCAATGGGGACAACAGCACTGAGACGGAACCAATTCTCACTTTCAGATATTCTGGAAGAAACGGAAACACAGGTGCGCGTGTCGCATCGTTTTGACTCTGCGGATCATTTGACAAGATCTTGCCTGACAAGAAGTATGCACTACCATCGCGGAAACTGCGAGAATGCCAAACCACGACTTGGCACCTGAATGCAGACGCCAGTACACCCAAAAGGACAAGGGAGCAACTGATAACGAGGCGCTCATTTTTCGCTTCGCAGGCCCATCTGTATATTCACCCATGGGTGTCTTGTTCTGTTCATTTCACTTTCTCGCTGCTGCTCTCTTTTCACCCAACCGCTGCTGTATCTTTCACTCGCTTGTGGCATTATTCACATCCGCTCGCTGCATTATGTTCTTTCTCGTCTCACTCGCTGTATCATCCACAATTTCTCGGTGCATTATGCTCGTTCATTATTGTCGCACTCACTTTGTAATGTTTGTAGTAGTACTTGTATACTGTGCTCGCTATACACGCCAGGTCATTTTCAGATGTTTGTACATACACGAATGGGAATCGAGCAAGTCTGTGCATGTTGCATTTCTGAATGCAAGCACGATGAGTTTGAGAATCGAGACATACCCGAGGGGTCGTCTTCCAACTTGATTGGATTCCGCAGACGATGGTGTGTTCAACTGCGGCTATTTCTGACTATCGACCTTCATAGCCCAGCATTAATCTCATACATCTTATCGTCCCTACCTCAGGCTGCAATAAATGTCACTTTGAAAGGTGGAACGCTAGCCAACACCAACTACGACTCTAAACCCCCGCGCAGCCCAGATTCCCATATCTCCTTAACGCCCTCCCTAAACCACACGACGTTCCACTCTACCAAACCCCTGCGCATATCATACACCGTCGTCGGAAGGAGTGCCAGCAATGCGAGGTGCGGTGTGACAAGGTGGTACGTGAGCGTAGTTCCTGGACGTGAAGGTGAGAGCGATGTCGCTGCTGAGGGGTAGAAGTGGGGCTTTGAGGGTGGTGGAACGGGAGATGTCGATGAGGTGAGTGGCGGTGTTCCGGCAGGAGTGGCACCATAGGTGGGAGTGGGTGTCGTGGCTGTGGGTGGGGGCGTTGGTGCTTGTGTTGGGGAAAACCGACTCATTCGTGGATCGTCGGCGTTGGACCTGGTAGGATGGTTTAAGAGTGGGAGGGAAATTTATGGTACGTACGTACCTGTAGAGAGGTCCAAAAGAGTTGAGCATGGATAAGTAGTCGCAGCAGAGATTGTGCGTAGCCTGGTCTACTGGTGAGGTGTCGGTTGCGACGTGGATTTTACTAGATGTGTCGAATAGGAAAGCTTTTGGAGACGCTGTGTTCTGCAAGCGATGAGATGTACCCGTGGAAATAAGTGGCAATGAAGGTACATACAGAGCAAAAGACGTTTAATAGTTCTTCGAGGTATGGCAGGGAATCAATCAACTTATGAAGCACGCGAGAGAACGCCTCTCGAAGAGAATGGTCATATATGGAGGTAAGATGAAAATTGAGAGGGAATTGCTCAAATTCGGGAGATTCATCTACGAGGCGGTCCATGACGCGCTCGTGTATCTGGCGGAAGTTTTCTGTGTGCTGTTTCATTGACGAGTAAAGAATGCATACGGGACTGGCATACCTATCTTGTCGTCCTCTTGAAGCCTTTCCGCTTTGTGCACGAATACTTCAAAATTTATGTCTGGGTTGATTTGGCATGCAGCGACTATAAATTCTACGAGTTTTGAGACAGGATGTTGGTAGAGATCCTGAACATCTGGATGAGGTTGGGGGTCAGCGGATGAATTCAGCACACGTACTCGAATGTCTATGACAAAGACTATAGTTGAGAAATCGGCGAGAGATGCGCCGAGTGTGTTGACGGTGGTGTTTCCTGGACAGTCCCATATCTCCAACGGAATGACGGTGCTGAGAAACAATGTTAAGTGCTAGGTACGAACAGAAGTCGTGTACGAGTACATACTCAATATAATGCTTTGCAACGCGCATGGTGGGCTCGAGGTAAAAGGTCTGTTTAACTGGGAGATCATTGAAGAGGACTTGGAGTATGGAGGTCTTTCCACTCCTGTGATAAGTTAGAACTGGCAAAAAGAGAAAACGTAGAGATTCACCTTCTCATGCCCAGAAAGAGTATTTTTGTCCTACTTGTTCCATCGGAAATGGCTGCGCTTGAAGAAGAGTTCATCGCACATGTACTATGATAAATTACAGTAAGCTTCGCATGCATACGGTACTGCTGTCAGCCCGACTCAGCCGAAAGCCTTTGAATTCAACAATCACAAACACGCACTGGTCCGATTTCAACTCACTTGAACCTGCGCAAAAATCGCCATGTCCTAGGCTTTACATTACCCTGCTATATTGAACACCTCTCTTTCGTATACGAGCCCATCAAAGATTAAACTTCCCGCCATCGATACCTAGAACCATCAATCATGATTCAAATTCCATAGGCGCTCTGAGTCCGGAACTTTATTCTCCTCCTCATGATCATACTGCCGATATATAACCGGTCACTGGCACCCACAAGTCGTTTGCTCGTTGCAAGCCCACGTGCGAGACATGCGTGCATCCTTCAATGTTCCTGCAAAATACTTTCGAATTTTCCACGTTTGCCCTGTTTCCACTTTCTATCAGACACTTCATTTGATCGATCGTTTGCTTGCGCTATGCGTGACTGTGATCATTGCCGACGGATGTACGTATGCATGTTTGCATTTCGTTCGGTGCTTTACTCTGATGGGATAGACGTGCTTAACAGGGGCTCCAACAGAATATCTTGGTCGACGTCTGCTAGGTAGACTCGGATCGAGGTCTTCTGATTTTTAAAGGCCCGATTCTCTCATTCTCCACTCCCCACTCACACCTTATTCCTTGCAATGTTCATTCGTGATAGAAGTATACGTTTCCCGCGAGGAGCGAGAGGTTTGTCACCGTTATGCAAATCTCTGGCTGACTACCCACAAATATGTTACGGTGGGGATGATAGATATAGTACGTTCTCAAATGCAGGGAATTTAGCCTCTAAAATGATTATCCTATTGCATTATTCTTGCTGTTGCTCACCGATGTGCCCCAGATTGATTCATCTCCATTGCACATCGTCGAAAATGTACTTACGGCCACCGCACGACGTGCAGTGACACTAGCGGCATCCAAATTCATAGCAGAGTCATGATAGAACCTAAGATCACTTCTTGCCTGCAATTATTCATTCTACAACGTGGTTTGTAACATCGAATAGCTGCGAGGCACGATACCTCAACTACAATTATACCTACCCTGCTTGGTAGATAAATGACCGTCATGCTCCAGCATAGGTCCCTCAAGTAACAACTCGAATGCCAGTTGATCAGCCAGTTTGCGGTACCCCTTTAGAGTATAAAGCGACTGAAACCCCAAATAGCATCTCTCTACAAGGTCCCAGGACGCTTCATGCGATCCAGATGGACGCGCATCACTGAAATTCACTGTCCAAAAGTGGGACTTGTTTTCTGCGCATGTGAAAGCATCCAACTTCAGCCATTCTTCTAGTGGTCTGTTTTGGCCGAGGAGCTTGCCGTCTTCATACCGGAGGCAGATCCAGGTGAGGACCCAGATGAACGATTCAGCATCATGCGCGTACACGTTCTTGACCTCGCCTGCTATGGCTTTTGGCGTGAGAAGGTTTATCGCCATGAATGGTACCGACCCCGTGCGCTCGAGGCCGCTGGGACCATCACGTTTAAACGACGATAAGTCGTAGTCGTTCAGAACAGCTATAAATCGACCGCGTAAGCGGTACCCCATGAGATTGCTGGGGCTGATATCCCGGTGATACACGCCCATCTTCCAAAGGGCGTGGTGACCTGTCGAGTAGTGGATAAATGATAAAGAGCAGGAGAAGAGATATATATTTACACTTCACAACTTCCCACCATGCGGCAAGGAAGTCCTTGCCAGAGAGCGTTGTGATAGGGATAAGCTTTCTGAATATGATTATAGTCAAGACACGGCTGTCTAGTTTGACCTGTTCGACGGCCTTCGGCCCTGATACCAGTCTGGCTTTGTACGTGAATGATCCTTTAAACTTGTGAGACCAGACAAGCCCTGGGGTGTGGCCCAACGCATCAGGATTCATTTTCGAAATCTTGCAGACCTCGTCGGAGATAATTGGCTCGTTCTGATGCGTGTCTCCCGGCCAATAGAGCTCGCAATGGGGATGCAGCTGGTGACCCAATAGCCCCTTGCTCTTAACTGGAAAAACGGTGGTCACATTACCAATACAAGTCGGGCACTTGTCAAACTTCAAATCCAATTCGAGGTCGAATTGTATTTCCTTGGCCATCACTTCGCCCGAAAATCTGGGCTCAGACTCCAATACCTGCTTAAGGCCTGTGTGCCTTGCATGCAGCCCCTGTAGTATGGTGTCCGTCTTCCATCTCTCGAACTTATGGACGTCTCGCGCAATCCGTGGGCGTACAGTATCGACTCTGCATAAATGGTGAGGTTTAATACGAGTGATGGTGGCTTTAAAAAAAGGTTGACGCACTGAATGCCTAGAGTATTGACATGTTCGCTGGCAACAACGAAACCGATTGCTCTTGGAGTAGACTTGATCCCAGCCTCAATGGAGAATCTAGTGTTAGCACGGAAAGGTATCTTTTGTGGGGCGGCACCAGCATTACTATTGGCCATGACGAGGCCTAAGGTAGGAGAGACTCGGAAAAGTGAACTTCGGGAACAAGGTACGCAGGCCTGAGCTCGCTTTTAACCTGGAACGACCCTACTGTCGGCAGACATTCAAGTCAAGGTTGTACACAATAATGTAAGTATAGTCACTCTGGTATGCAGTAGTGACTATGAATGGCGCGGCATGAATCAAACATACTGTTTTGGATTCGGCACATATTCCGAAGTCAGATCTATCTCAGACAGCCTCGGGACCAGCCGAGAACTGTCGACGCGTTACTAATGGCCTGTAGTCAGCATCAAGCGCCCAAGGCTTCACTTCACCCCGACTTGATCGCTTTTCATCGCGCGAAACGGACGAGAACGACGAGAAATTTGGCAAGATCTTTGCCATATGCAAAGAAAATCTGTATGATGTTCCACTTCCGGGGCTGGGCGTGCGTTGCAAACGGTCCAGACTGGACGTCACCAGGATCAGACAACTTCAGTCAGCCAGAGCTCAGTTTGGTTGTACGACCATACGGTTTCCGGCAATTGCAATCTACTGAGGATGCTACCTTGTCATACATGTCTGTTCAGCGGCCGATCAGGTGCGGATAGCAAATCGTTCGTCATGTATCGAGTCAAGATAAGATGTGTATCGGTGGCCTTAAATACGTAGTCTCAGTCGTTGTTTTCATCATTCTTCAAGTTACTCCTCCAAGCATACACATGTCTCTCCCAGAAAACACGACCGTGCTTATTGTCGGTGCAGGCCCCGCAGGTCTCACAGCTGCTCTTTCTCTCGTTCACCACAAGTGCTATGACTTCGTTATTGTGGATGCCGCAGCTCAAGGACTAAATGCATCGAGGGCGATCACCATACACTCTGCAACCATAGAGGTAAGCTACATGCGCGTTCATAAGAACGCCTACTGATCTTCTTATGATTTTAGGTTTTGGCCAGCATCGACGCAGTAGATGGCTTACTGTCTCAAGCCATCAAGGGGAAGAGCATTAGAGTCACATCCCGTGATTCGGAAATCTTCGAGGCCAAATTTGACCCTTTAAAACAACATTCTGCTCATCCTTACGCACTCTACATCCCTCAAAATGTGACGGAGCTTGTACTTGTACAGAAGTTGCAGAGCCTTGGTATTCAAGTGCAGCGTCCCCACAAAGTAGTGGGGATGAAACAAAACGAGAAGGATTCAGGCATCACCGATGTGTTCTTCGAGGACGGTCAAGTTATTAAAGCTAGATATATTATCGGCGCAGATGGCGCCCGCTCAACTGTGAGATCTCGGTGCCCGCTGACTTAGCTTGATTAATGCTTAATGACTATTTCCAGATCCGTACCATCGCTGGTATAGGGTTCTCTGACGGAGAAAGCCCACAGCTAGCCGATAACCCATTGGCTCAAATGGTCTCTGCAGACGTCACATTCGAACCTGAACCTGTCGGCCCATTCACCCTCGAGGGCTATTTCAACGGCACATTTTTTTCAGGCAATTTCTTTTATCTTGCACCGTTTGGCAACCACTTCAATGCCGAGCTCACGCGAGATGGAAAGCCTACTACAAAATCCATCTTTCGCATAGGTTGTGGCATACCTCCAAAGAATGGAGAACCCCCGCATGCTCCATCGAAAGAGTACATCCAGAACTTGATCGACACGTACGGACCAGCGTGTATAACATCAGATCCGTCTCTTAATCCAAAACCAGTCAAAGTCGACCAGCTGGTTTGGTCGACACGTTTCAGAACCCGTTGCGCCATCGCCGACCGTACCTTCACGCGTCTTGGAGCCGCTATTTTTCTAATCGGCGACGCAGCTCATATACATTCACCTGCGGGTGGCCAGGGCATGAATCTGGCCATCAGAGACGCGGCCTTCCTTACAGAGGCTATCACAAAGCACATTCAGGCGTCTGCAGAGAATCCCGATGTGGATGATACCATTTTGCAGGACATTACCGACGTGCGTCATGCACGAGCGTTAGAAATCATCGGCTATACCAAGACACTGATGAATCTCGCAAGCCTTTCGTACGAACCATATGCTTGCTGGATGCCGTTCAGTCGGGCCTCTATCCGTGATCTGATATTGAGGATATTGAATGGATATGATTTCGTGCAGTCGAAAGTTGCGTGGGGCCTGAGTGGCCTTGGAAGGCGCTGATTGCATATTTTTGGATGGCTTGATTACCATATTTATACTATAATTCACGACAGTTGTATGTCTATTTCAAAGATAGGATAGACATGAAGGTATCAAATATTTCAGAGTAGCGTACTTACTGACTATGGCCATTTAATATTTAACATTGGACGGACTTGAATATGCTCTTGATCAATGGGGGTGCTAGACTGTAGGATGATTGTCATGAAGACAGAACGTAATTGAGATCAGAGCATACATCATAAATTATTCTTGCAAGATGAAGTAAAATATACATCGGGCCGGAATGCGATTCGAGACGAGTTCAACGTTGATGTGACTCCATTAACGAGGTCGTGTCTTACATGTGTCTGGTAAGATGAGGCAATAAAACCGACTTTATCTTCACCGTCACTGGATGACTGGGTGTAATTGGAAAAACAAAAGGAAGACCTGGAGTCAGTGGCGTCCTGACCCCCCAACGTAGTGAGACAAGCTTACGGTATGGTCATTTTTAGCGCTCCGCACGTGCCGCAGGGAATTCGATTGATGTGGTCTGCAACCTAAAATTTGGGGTGGTTTGTGTGCGCCGAACAACAGGCCGGTTGATAGTACCCGTACCCGTCTTCTGCTCACCCTGTTTCACCTTGAAAGAACCTGATCAGGTGGCAGCTAATGCGCCTAGAGCTCAATGTGAACGCGATACGCGCAGTGCAACGAAATATGTTAGTTGAAAAGCGCGCGTGCGCCAATCACTGCTCTGCACCGACGCTTCATCGAAGTGCAAATTCCACAAACAGGTGAAGTTCATTGCCTACCTCACATCACTTTCTCCTTTAATCCAGGACGTTCCAATTGGACTGCAAACTGTAGACAATTCCCATTACGACCTGCGTACGCGACAACAGCTGCCAAGGACTCACACTTGCGACGAGCCGTACTCGACCTTCGTACAGATGGTTTCACACACGGTCAACTGTACACTGCGCTCTCCAGAGTGCGAAATCGGGGGGATATTCAGGCGTTGTTCTCGCGCATGAGTGAAGAAAGACAGACAGGGGACGTTGTTTATTCTTTATTACTGCTGTAAATGTTCGTTCCTATGGTAGAACGTTCAGACCGTCCGCAAGCGAGCAGAGCGCTTGTTACAGTATGTAAAGGATCAGCTTGAATTACCAGTGTAGTCGACTCATAGTTGACAAACGGTTCCTCTGCAAGCCGAGTTCAGTAGATTGCAGCTTATTATACTTGTTCGAGCGACAATTGGCTGCGGGCATCGAACTTCTTGACGAGTGGGAAATAGATACTGGGAGAGAGTAAGAAATTAGCATTGAGCATGGCATATACTAGTAGTACTCATTCAATCATATGATCATTGTGCTGACTATATAACGTAATTCTGATCATAACAGTTCTGCGGCAGATATGTACAACACTAGTATGTGAGAACACATCAGAACATGGCATATTCAATCATGCATTTTGGAATATCTTACCATTGTTCCCGCGAATAAATGCGTCCCCATATCGATTCGTAACTACTCCATTGACATGCTCCTCCGTCTGCTCGAGCGCGATGTTCATGTATCCATCTAGACACGAAAGGACGCCTACGCACATAAGCTTGGTTCTAAATTGATGCAAGAAAGGAAAAGATACCTCGATAATCTACGCCTGATGTAAGACGCACGATGACCTTTTTCCCAACCACGCCTTTCAAGAAATCAGTTGGTGTTCCTAATGGTGCTGATGGTGGGGGTGGGGGTGGGTGTGGGTACGCGTCGATATCTGGCGGTGGGGGTGTCGACTCGTCCATGATGAAAGCCAAGTCGAAGTCAAGGATTTGGACTTGTTTGGTTTTCGAAATCGATGACAAGGTGCCGATTCGGAGCTTGCCGGAGAGTCAGCACCACGCGTCCAACTGAGCGTGACGCTTGGTCTTTCTACCTTCTCGTTACTATTCGAATCGTAGTATCTGCGTATCAGAATATCTATTACTATCCTCTCGTTTACTCGCCCCTCACATTCATAATACCATACCATACGTTATCACTTACTTTCTATCATAATCGCACCTCACTTGATCCAGTCTTATCCGCCTGATCAATGACCCATCAGCACCTAAACCTGCAACTTCCAGGCCTGCTGGCCCCTCATGCCAGTTCCTCAGGATCATCTGCACCTGTAGGGCCACTGCATCCATCCGACTCTGCAGAGCCTCCAGAAGAGCTAGGCCAAGGCGCGGCTCGCGCCAAAGCAGCAGCAACAAGGCAGTCAGCCAGACTCGCTAGCGTCGGTGCCGACGCAGATGACGATTCAGCGCCTCAAAGCAACGCACCCAGAGTAACACCCCTCCCTGGTGCTCCAGCAGCCAGAGCCGCAGCTGCAGCCGCAGCCGCAGCCAAACCGGCGGCCAAGCCAGCAGCCAAGCCAGCGGCTAAGCAGCCATCCAAGCAAGCAGCATCGAAGCAGCCAGCCCCGGCCAGCACACCATCTGCACCAAGTACACCGAACCCACCTGCCGCAACACCAGTGCAGCAAACGGTTGACGTGGCAGCGCTGCTTGCCCGGATTGCTCAACTCGAGCAAGAGCAAGCAATAAGGACCACACAACCCGTTGAGCTCCTCCCTCAGGCTAAGGCTCCCGCACTTCCATTGTTTGCGTCGCCAGAGGAAGTAGAAAGAGCAAGGGCCGCCATCATCGAAGCCAAGAAGGACGAGCCCAAGGTCTCCCTCCCTGATGTGGTACCAGGCTTCAAAGCAAACCCCCTCGACACTGGTGAGGATCTCTATCTCGTTCTTAGCCAGATTTGCGAGTTTCGTGCTACGCGCACCAAGGAGGCAGTGCTCAGCGTCTTGGGTCCCAACCTTCTAACCCAAGCATGCAGATGCAGCTGCGCATCCAAGCGCACTCGATCTCAACACTGAGCTGAAGGCCAGTGCGAATTATCAGAGCTATAGGCTCAGTCGCTAAAGGCGACCCACTTGCTACGTCAGGCTGCAGGCCAAGCTAGCTTTTGTCTGGCCATAGAGTGGTCCGGGGCTGAATGCTGCCACAATTTCGTGTTCGCCTCGCCATTACCGAGGATTTCGAGAGCTAATGCCAGTCTCGTTGTTACAGCCGTTCCACCCAAAGTTGACGAGGCGTTCAAAGCCTTCAAATATGTCCCATACAGTACGCTCACTTCGTCGGCTCGATGGCAAGCGATTAGGACTGGCGAAGAAGCCTTCACCATCTCTGCGTCAGGCTCGCTGATGGCCAAAGGGCTCGATCGCCGGAATGAGAGGAGCATAACGTTGTCAGACTGGATAGGAGCGGCTGATGCAGCAGAAGATCGCACGGGTCATTACCACGGGGCCGCACGCGCGAAGGCACTGAAAGCCCACCACAGTGTAGTCCTGGGTTTGAGCCGCTCCCACTCATGGGATATTGCAGTCGAGTATGACATCCAACAACGTGAAACGGTAGCACAGCATCCGCAACACGACCTATCCCAGCTAGACGACAAAGCACTTACCATCATTGCAACTCGCATAGTAACCAGGCAACCCGCCGTCACTGCATCGTACAGCCAAGCACAACTTAAGAGGCCATCTCCGCCATCCTCGTCGCCATCCCATCATCCACAGAAGAAGAAGGCCAGACTGCAGTGCTTTCGGTGTGGAGGAGCAGACCACTTACCAGGCGACTGCACAGCAGAATCAACCGTCACCGGGCACCCAGTGGCCCGAATTGCAACCTCAGCTAAGAGCGCACATGCCCTTGCAGCCCCGGGCGGAAAGATTTTCTGCATCAGCTGGGCGAGATTCTCCAGTTGCCACTTTGCCAACGCATGCATCAATTACCATGGATGCAGCATCTGTGGAGATGCTGCCCATGGCGCAGGAACCTGCAGAGCAGTCCGTCCTAGATCCTAGGCAGGTGGTGACACCCCTCATCACATCGAAACTCGAAGAACTACTATATGAATATAATATATACGAGGAATGGGGACATATGATATCCAATATAAAGGAAGGCTTCGACGTAGGAGTCAGAGAAACACCGAAAACCACACTATCCTTTCGAGAACCACACATCTTCACAACTAAATGTCGATATCATAGACCAATATATAATCAGCGAGCAGAACGCTGGGCGTTACTCTCGCGCATACTCAATCTCGGAACTAGAATCCTTAATCGGCCCTTTTCGCACGTCCCCACTTGGCCTCGTACCGAAGCCTCATTCCACGAAATTCAGACTCGTTCAAGACATGTCATACCCACGCGACAATCCTGAAAGCCCCTCTGTCAATGCAGGCATAGACCCAGACGCATTCCCAACAGAATGGGGCACATTCGACAGTGTAGTGGAGTTGATTCTCTCGCTACCAGATGGGTGTGTCGCAGCGACATTCGACATCGCATCAGCGTACCGAATTATACCGGTCCACCCCAGCCAACAGTGGGCCCTGTGCATTCTATGGCGCGGTCGGGTTTACGTCGATCGAGCCCTCATGTTTGGCTTAAGCTCAAGCGCAGGAGTCTTCGGCTCAGTAGCAGACATGCTAGTGGCCATATACGAGAAAGCTGGTTTCGGCCCAATTCGAAAATGGGTAGACGACTTCTTCGTCATCCGCCTCCCGCACCAGAAGTGGACAGAAGAAGAATTCATCGAGCTGTCAGCCGCCTTCGGAGTACCATGGAGCTTAGAGAAACTGCGGGCCTTCGCAATTATCCAACGTTACATTGGCTTCGACTGGGACTTATCACGAAGAGTAGTCTCACTCCCGGAAGAGAAAATGGAAAAAATCCTATCATTGTTACAATCGTGGCTAGCAAAGGGCACGCGTTTCACAGCAAACGAAGCAGCAAGCCTGCACGGCAAGCTAGTCCATGTATCATCGATATTCCCACTGATTCGCCCTTTCCTTCGATCAGTGGCCCTTTTCGCCAACAAATTCAAATCACGACGAGCGCGTCTTCATGTACCGAGCTCGCTTTCTGCCGACTTACACTGGGTAACAGAGATCCTATCAGTATCCCCACGCGAAAGACCTCTACGCACCCAACACCCAATCGACCCCCAGTGGTGGGGCGATGCGAGCACATCTTTCGGAGTAGGCATCGTGATCGGCCAGCATTGGGCAGCATGGAAATGGAAAGAGGGTTTCAAGGTGGGCCCAGGCTGCGAACACGACATTGGCTGGGCCGAAGCTACCGCAGTAGAGCTAGGTTTGAGGTTAGCCCTCCATCTTGGGCTATCCGAACGAGCAGATGTGAAAGGCCAATCCATCCTAGTCCGTTCGGACAATGCTGGAGTAGTCATGGCAATAAACAAAGGCCGCTCACGCAATCAGCCAACAAACATCATCCTCAAGGAAATCTATTTGCTACAGGTAATATCAACGAGCATGGATTTCAAGCTTACTTATCTTGATATAGGCGCACCATGGGATACATCTCAAAGTCGAGCACGTACCTGGTCAAATCAACATCTCAGATCCACTCTCGCGAGGCGACATTCAAACCTTTCTAGGCAATTCTTCTGGCCCATCATTCAAGACCGATTTTCCACTCCCGTCGCATCTCAGCGACAAAATGTCATTTGTTACAGTCTGACCTCCTCGTCAATTGAAACCACACCCCCCACACCCCAGAATTTATTATCCCTTCGAGAAATCTCCCCTCCGCCCCCCCTGTGCAGCTGAGGAACGTATTTTTCATTGGCGTGGCATCAACACCCCTCCACCGTCAACGATAGACCACCCAGTCATACAGTTCCTCGCCAACATCTCCAACCAAGCATCGCTACGAGAAACGACTAGCTATGGCTCGGGTTTAAGAAAATTTCACATTTTTTGCGACATATTCTCCATCCCGAAGCTGACCGTCTGCCAGCATCTTTCGAACTGCTGCACTCATTTGCCCTTGGGCCGTTTCCGATCCTTCCGCAACAAAACATTTTCTAGAGTCTGCGACAACCGAAACAGTACCCTTTGAGCCAGTTTCCGTATCAGTCGCGAGAAAATACCTCTCTGCAATCGCGCCTGGCATTTGGCACAAGGATGGCCACCTCCGCTATCACCAGAACCTTCACGCGGATCAACTGGTCACTTCGCGGAATGGAGAACCTGCAAGGAACTCGCTGTAGACCTATCAGACCCCCAATCACACTCCATATGCTAGCTGCCATCAAGGCCACCCTACGAATAGATCAACCATTTGACGCGTGCATATGGGCAATGTCCAGCTGTGCCTTCTTTGGGATGATGCGGTTCGGGGAAGTCGCAGTCAACACTCGCGCAAGTTTCGACAAGTCAAAACACATCACGCGAAAAGATGTTCACCTCGGATTCGATCTGACTGGGAAACCTTATGCCAGACTTGATCTCCCACAAGCCAAGACAGCAAAATCGGGAGAGCCTCAATCCGTTTTCATTGTAGAACAAGGAGATCTCTGCCCAATTCAGGCATTGCGAAACTTAGCAGAAGTAGTCCCAGCGCTACCAGACGACCCATTATTCTCGTGGAGGGACAACAAAGGAGTCATTCGCCCAATGGTCAAGACTCGCGCCATCGAAAGCATCAACAGCATATTAACCGCCTGGAACTGGGGAACAACGTTTGGACATTCATTTAGAATCGGCGGCGCCTCATTCTACCTCGCTAACAAAGTAGACCCAGAAATAGTGCGCATAGCGGGTCGATGGAAATCCCTAGCGTATGAGACTTACATCAGGGCATTCGAGCAAGTCGCAACGCAACACCTCGGCGGCCTGGCAAATATCCACACAAACCATTAATAAGCTAGATCGCTCTGTTGGGTTGGCCGCTGAGATCAGCCGCAGTTGGAGCTCACCAGCAGTGGGTAAGCGGCTCAATCCTTCAGCGTCCAGCCCGAGCTAACACTCGGACTCAGCCCAACCTCACAGGAGCCTTCGCGTCAGATCGTTTTCGTCAGTACAACAGTCGAAGTTGGAATGACAAGGTGCCGATTCGGAGCTTGCCGGAGAGTCAGCACCACGCGTCCAACTGAGCGTGACACTTGGTCTTTCTACCTTCTCGTTACTATTCGAATCGTAGTATCTGCGTATCAGAATATCTATTACTATCCTCTCGGTTTACTCGCCCCTCACATTCATAATACCATACCATACGTTAGTTCGTTCCACCCCACCCACCGCTACATCCATTGATTCTTTCGCACCATCAATTCATCTTATTCATCTATCCATCGTTCTTCCGCAAGGCTCCACACAAATCGCTGTTCGTTTGCCCGCCCACCCAGCAGCTCAATCCTTCAGCGTCCAGCCCGAGCTAACACTCGGACTCAGCCCAACCTCACAGGAGCCTTCGCGTCAGATCGTTTTCGTCAGTACAACAGTCGAAGTTGGACGCGCTTGACCGCATTTGGATGCAAAGTGGGGCTTCAGGTATTTTGCCGCACCACTAACGCATCATTACTGCCGCACCCGCACCAAATCAACACATCTCACTCTTAGTTTCGATAATCACTG